>NC_056733.1:493881310-493896310 GCF_019279795.1 Protopterus annectens | reverse complement strand
AACTGTGGAAACTCGGATACAGTCAATGTTGAGGAGTGATAGGCCAGTGAGTTCTCCTATGATAGAGCAATGGATGGCACAGGATGAAGGTGAAGAGAGTATGCCACAGGAAGATGCTATAGAATCTTCTATAGAATGCCCACAGGAAATGTAAAATAAGGGATGTGCCCTCAGTTTGGAAGAAAATGAGTTAAGAGAAGAGTTGCTTGATTTAATAGACATTGACAGATATATCAAGATCAGTGAAATAAATAGACTCCAGAAGGATAATAAAACCCCAAAAGTCAGAAGTTTGATAAAACAAATGAACACAGTAATTAGTACTGTTCACAGAGAACCATGCAATATAGCAGAAGTAAACAAAATATATTACTGTGCTGCTAGCAGGGAAAAGGAAGGTATGAAAGCAAATACCATCATGGAAACATCGAACAGAGAAAACTATAAAACAGCTAAGACAAGAAGTGTCATTGTTAGAAGATTATAGAAGAGGGAACAGATCAACAAAAATACTAAGAAAGATAGATGTGATAAAAGCAATGCGCAGTATTAGAACAGACCAGGATCTATTATGTACTATAGTAAATAAACTTAAAATTTCAACACAGGCAGAAAGACTTAGAAGATACGAAGGTAAATATAAAGGAAAAGTACAAAATAAGAAATGTATTGATGATACAAAAAAATTTATAGAGAATTGAGAAATAAGGTAAAAGTAATTGAAAGACCGCCTAAAAAAGAAGAAATAGATACATTTTGGAGAAGTATCTATGAAGATCCTGTGGAACATAAAGATGCTAAATGGATTGAACAAGTAAAAGAAAGAATAACAGGGTTAAAGGTACAGCATATGAAATGGGATGAAGTAACAGCCAGAGATATTGAAATAAAGATAAGAAAAGCCTCTAATTGGAAAACCCCAGGCCCAGATGCAGTACCTAATGTTTGGCTTAAAGTATTAACTTCTTTGCACGAGGATTTAGTCATGAGTCAGAACTATTTATATGCACACCCTGAGCAGACACCACACTGGTTAACAACAGGAAAAACAATGCTCTTACTTAAGAGTGAACCTGCAAGCTACCCTAAAAATTATAGACCAATAGCTTGTCTTCCAATGACGTATAAACTATACATGGGAATTGACGTCGACAGAGTTTATAGTCATTTAGAAGAAAACTCAATTATGGCAGTAGAACAAAAGGACAATAAAAGAAAGTCATATGGAACAAAAAAATCATCTGTTGTTAACGTTATAGTGGAAAACTGTAAGAAGGGGAAGAATCTAAGTATGACATGGATTAACTACAAAAAAGCTTTTGATAGTATCCCACATTCATGATTAAATGTGTGCTTAAAAATGTATAAGATACACCCTACACTGATTGACTGCATTACAGTAACCATGAAACAATAGCAGACCACTTTCCAATTAAGCTATGATAAAGGACAGATTATTATCCCTGGGATAAAAATTCAAAGGGGGGTATTCCAGGGTGACTCTCTGTCACTGTTCCTATTCTGCCCTGCCATTAATCCAGTAAGCTGTTTACTTAACAGCTTAGGCCATGGCTGCAATTTGCTCCTAGAAAACAACAAAGTCTAATGACTTCTCATCTTCTCTTTGTCAATGATTTAAAGCTGTATAGCTCATCAGATGAGGAACTGAAAGCACAGCTGCAGGTCATAAAAACTTTTTCAGATGATATTAGAATGTCATTTGGTCTTCATAAATGTGCAAAAGCAACCTTTAAAAAAGGAAAACTGCAGCATCAGGAAAACATCAGTTTGGGACAAGAATGTGATATAAAAGAACTTGAGCAAGAGGGAGTGTATACATACTTGAGAATTGATGAAGGATCATCAATAAAACATGAACAAATGTGAATAAAACTCAGTAAGGAGTATTTTAGAAGATGTAAATTAATCCTGGGAACAGCATTGACATCTAGAAACAAGATCCAAGCTATAAATCAATTTGCTCTTCCTGTCCTAACTTATAGTTTTGGAGTGGCTGACTGGCCCCAAAAAGTGTTGGATAGATTGGATATTAAAACAAGAAGGATGCTTCATGCTCACCAAATGATTTATAAAAATCAGTTTATGCCAAGATTATATATTCCTTATTCTGAAGGAGGGATGGGCCTCCTTGAAATTGATTACATGTGTAGATCTACATTCATGGGACTCCACACATATCTACTGTCCTCACAAGAGCCAAATGTAGTGAAAGTTTTGAAACATGAGGAGAATAAATGTAAGATGACATCTCTGCTTAATTTAGCAGAGGCATATCGACGTCAAGCAGGAATGGAAATCAAACCTGAGGTGGATAAAAACCAGGCAGCAACTGAATGTGCCAAAAAACAAAAGAAAGACTATAAGGTGAAGGACCAGAGGAGAAGGCAAAAAATGTGGAAAAAACATAAATATAGTTGCAAGTACAGAAAACTTCTGGAAGAGCCTAATGTTTATCAAGAGCGGACATAGGAATGGTTAAGAAGATACAAATTCAAACCAAGAAATGAAAGGCTAATATTGGCAGCCCAAGATAGTGGTCTATGTGCATGCTGGTTTACAAAGTCCATTGAACATGTGGGAGAAACAGACAAATGAAGGTTTTGTAAAACCGAATTAGAAACAGTCACACACCTTGTTGCTGGTTGCGACACACTAACGGCAGAGGGACTGTATACTGAAAGGCATAATAATGTGGCGAGACTGTTACACTGGAGACTGTGCAAACATTATGGTATCAAAGTGGCTGAAAAACACTGGCAACATGAGCCACAAAGAATCATAGAAAATGATGAAGTTTATATCACATGGAATCACCCATTCCCAACAGTTCAAAAGAGAGATGCTAGAAAACCAGATATAGTGGTCCAAGAAAAGAAGACAAAAGTAGCATTAATCATTGAAATCACCACACCCAGTGACTACAGTGTCTTGCATACAGAGAGACATAAAGTCATAAAATAACGGAAATATGCAGGCAGAAATGAGAGCCATGTGGAAGAAAGATACTCAGACAGTTCCAATAGTAGTAGGAGCAACGGGTCTTATAAAAATAATTTACAATCGTATTTAGATATTTTACCAATTTATGCAACCCCTTATGAATTGCAGAAGGAGTCATTACTGGGTATATTGCGGGGGCTGCAAAGAGCACTTCTGGCTAACATCAAAAAGTGAAATACTAATTTCATGAACTTTAATCATACTTTGAATTAGGAATGGGATCCATTCCCATCATGGTATTAGAAACCCAAAAGACTTGGAGAAATTAAAAAAAAAGACAGCCATGTAAATTTTCTATTCAGTACTACATGTAATAAGTTGTCTGATAGAAAAGACCTTAGAGGTGTTAACTGATGTGAAGGATTTGGTTCATGAAACCTCCTTGCAATAAACACAATTACCACACATAACACTCCCCACTGCGGAATAAACAACTACATTCTTTTTCTCCCCCACTCCTACCCTATTGCTGTTGTGTTCTTGAAGTTGGTAAAACTGGTATAACAGCTTTTGTGTTATCTGATTGTCTCAAGTCTTGGCTTTTGTTTTGCTGTTATAAAAATATTACCTTTATGTAACTCCCTGCAAATCATTGCTAGAATTTCCTTGTGTTTTTACTGGGAGTCCTTCTCAATCAATCTGGAAATAGTTGATAAGTACATGTTTTGGTACTTTAACTGTTCAGAGTTCTGCACTGTCTTTATTTTTGCTTGACTGAATTATTTATATATTTGCTTTCATAATTAAATTTTCTGATCAGTGCTCAAACTTTTTTTTCTTCCACCCTACTCATGTTGTGTTCTTAAAGTTGGAGGTTTTTGGAGTTGCCCACCCCTACTGTAAATTTGATCTGAGACACTCCTCCCAGTCCCATCTCTTTAGCTCATTCTACCTAATGCAGAGATCATTTGGGAAGGCCAGACCCCTTAGTCCATTAACCTTGAATTATCTTCTGCTCCTGGTCTCTCCCTTTTTTACTTTATAAAATAAAAAGAGACTTTATTCAGCTGCTTATATTTTTCTAATTTGAGTTTCTTCCTACTACTCTGTTACTTCAACTTGCTTTGCTTTTTCCTGCTACTTGATGCCTGTTCTCTAAAGTGTGCAAATGCATCTTTTCTGTTGCATTTTTACTGCTTGTTTATAGCCTGTCAAAATTGTTAAGTGCTATACCTGAGTGTTATTCTAAGCTCTTAGTTTTGGTTTAAGCACTTGAGCTTTAGGCCCACCCCTTAGCTCTCCCTGGCCTTTCTGCCTCAGTTTCTGACAAATTTAAGTGGACAATTTCCTACAGCTTCTACTGTCAGTCTGGTTGATATCAGCATCCTAAGACAGTGTAGCAACTGTCTCATGTACATGGACACCCATCTACTACTACTACCACATAGGAATGCAATTTTTGAGAGATGCAATTACATTAGGAACCTAGAGTCCAAGCTCTGTCCCCCTCAAGCCGGTATATCTGGCACTGAAAAGGTTGTCAACACAATCACTACACCTTAAACACCACCCACACCTACACGCCATGCACCTACATATGCAGGGGTTTTCCGCATAAACATGCCCAAACAAAGGAGACCTCTGAGGCAAAAACACACTCGATCTCCACAGTTCTCCACACCACATACCATGCATAGTCCACATATCTGTGCCTCACCGCCACTAAGGATTCACCATAAACCCAACATATTAGTCATAGCAGATTCCAGATTTGTAACTCACCAGGCCAGATAAGGAGAAAGTCACAGTTAGTTGTCTGTCAGGTGCTAGAACCCAACATATCACATACACACTCAAGTCTCTCAACAACCGGTACTATTATGGCTCTGTCATAGTTCATGTTGGCATGAATGACTTGAGATGTACCTCTCTGAGTATATGAAGAGAGACATGATTGAACTCGTTATTTATGTGTACCAGGCATGTATGTCCCTAACCTTAAGCAGCATGCTGCTGTCACCCAGAATGATGCTTCAATACAAACAGAAGATGATTGACTTTAACAATTGGCTTATTTTCTGGTGTCATTCCAGGAGGATGCACTACCTGACACCCTGGGAAAATATGACCAACAGACCATAGTGCTTTGCCAGAGATGGCCTGCATCTGTCTCACCTGGGCTTCAGGCTTCTCGAAAAGGCTCTTGTCTCCCCTATAGTGCCTTTTTTAGGAAAAGAGATGAGGTTAAAACTACCAACATACAAATTTCAACAAAACACAAATTAAAGGTCATGCTGCTGAACTCTAGGAGTCTAAACAGGAAAGTGCACTCATTGCAAGCATTCCTAATCCTGGAAAATGCTGACATCTGTGCAGTCACAGAAACCTGGTTCAAAGATGCTGAGAGTATCCCAACCTTACCTGGTTACTCATCCTATCATACATTATATTCAGACCCCAAACTGTTGGCAGTAAAGCCAAAGGAGGTGGAATTTCAATATACATTAAAGACATATACACCTCCAGGCTGGTGAAACAGAATGATGCACAGGAGACACTCCAGGTGCAGTTACCCATTGACAATACCCCTATTCAAATCATAGCTAGTCACCAGCCCCCAAATCTGGCTCAAGATGCCCAATCCACTTATTTGGACCTGTTTGAATCTATCAAGATTCAACCCTTTACCCTGATCCTGGGTGATTTTAACTTCCCAAACATAGAGTGGAAGAACTACTCATGCCAGAACACAAATGCCCAGAGATTCCTTGATTTTGTCAACGCCAATGCCTTGGAACAGCTAGTTCATACCCCCCCCACAAGAGGTGATAATATCTTAGACTTGGTATTAACCAGCATGAGTAACCACTGCAGCATCCCTATAGTATCATCCTCTCTGGTAAGATTTGACCACAAAGTGGTCACTTTCCAAGTCACCCCCTACCCCAACTAGGAGCAGACATAAACATTTCTCTTCCAGCCTCCTGAGGGATGGTATAAACAGCTTCACAGCCCCATCGCCCTCTGTAGGAACTGGCAGCATTATCCAAAACTACACCAAAACACTATAAAATAATTTATGTAGATGCATGGAATCAGGAATACCTGACAGGACTAAATCATCCTCTGCAAGGAAGAGTAAACCTGTCTGGTGGATATCTGCAATAAATGAACTCTATAACAAAAGGGAACATTGCTGTCCAAGACCAAGAAGGAGCAGGTGCCCAATTGAAAGCAATGTCTCCTTGCCCTGATCAAAGATACCACATATACAAATGCTGTAGATATGGCAAACTTGTTGGCTGACAGAGTCAGTGAAAACTTTACCCCTCTGTCACCCCATCAGTAGATCAGGACATCCCCAGTACCTGCACTCTTCCCCTTATAGCTAGGGAACAGGTCATCACTGTTCTCTCAAAGGGAAAAAAATACAGCCTCCATGGGACCCAATAACATCCCAGGCTGCATCCTACATGTACTCAGGCAGGAACTTGTAGCACCATTAGTCACCCTATTCAACCAAAGCCTTAGTACTGGCTTTGTCCCAGCTGAGTGGAGGACAGCCACTGTCATCCCTTTATACAAAGGTGGAGTGTCCAGCGATCTGGGTAATTACAGATCCATCAGGCTAACTAGCCTGATCTGCAAGGCCATGGAAGGGATTATCATGGACCTCATTAACAAGAACATTGGCAACCTCCAAACACTTGATCCCACACAGTTTGGCTTTGTCAAGGGGAGGCCATGTCTAATAAATTTGGTTGACTTCTTTGAGGCAGTCACCAAAGCTATTGATGAGGGGAAGACTTGACCTGGCCAAAGCCTTTGATACTTGGACATAATAGATAAACTCTCTCAACTAGACATCAATCCATACATTACCAGATGGGTAGCAAACTGGATCACTGATAGAACCCATATAGTCAAAATGAGGAATGCCACCTCAAGCAGTAGACCCATAACAAGCGGCGCACCCCAGGGTTTGGTCTTGGGGCCTCTATTATTTGAGATATACTTTTCTGAGGTGCAGGCCAAAATGAGTGGGCAATGGCTGACCAAGTTTACAGATGACTGCAAGCTGTGTGCTGTCATAAATTCCCCTAGTGATGTGGATATCTTCCAATAGGGTCTCACTCAGACAAATGACTGCTGGCAGAAACATGGCCTTAAACTGAATACCAAAAAATGCATCATCATACCCTATGGGGAGAGTGGTGTCCCCATAAATTATCACATTAATAACAACGTCCTAAGCACACAATCAGTCATGAGGGATTTGGGTACCCAGGTTAATAGCAACCTAACATTTGACCACCATGTTGCTTCCATTGTACAGAAAGTCTTCTGCATGGCCCACCTCATAGGTAAGGGTATCTCATCCAGGGACAAGGAGGTCATAACATCCTTGTATTCTTCCCTTATATGGCCCATTATTGAATACAATGCCTCTTTCAGCATATACCTCACAAAGCATATGCAGCAGCTGGAGAGACCACAGAGGTTTCTCAAAAGGAGAATCCAGGGCCTCAAACATCCACCATACACAGATAGGCTAAACGCCATCCCCTCTGCTCATTTTCATACAAACTCCTCAGAGGTGACATCTGTCTTGAATACAAGGTGATCACAGACCCCACATTGATGGGACTGCTGCATATCTGCATGTCAAGCTCCACTCGAGTTGCCTGCATGCGTGGCCTCAACCTGGTCTGTAATATCAACAAGACTTGATGGTGGGACAGATTTCTGTCCCAGAGACTCCCCATCTATGGAATAGACTCCCTCTCTACATCAAGCAGAGTACATCTTTATCCCTTTTTAAGCACAACCTGGATAACTGGATGAGAAACAGAAAATATACCCCTGGGATTCCAACCATGTCTCTGCGGGACAGGGGCATTGGGTGCTGGTTTGTCTAAACATGGGCTAAACTTTTGGCTATGCTTATATGTGCCTTAGGCCCAATAGCCTAGTACCGTCCTATGATCCTGTGATCTTATATCCACTCTCCATCTTTTAAACCATGAAAAAGCTGAATGGAGTAAATAACCAAGAGCACTGCACCAAAAATAAAAATCCAACAGTTTTATTCCACCACAATAAGAGTTTAGTGCTTTTGTCAAAAGGACATTAAATTGACTTCTTCAGAACTACATGACACACATAATGCTGATTTAAATAGTCTGCTCTACTCAACAATTAGTCAAACAAGAAAGATGTCATTTCCTGTTAAAAAATGTCATTTCCTGCTAAAAAGTATGTAATTTCCTGTTAGAAAAAGATATTCCATGCTAAAAAAGTACCACCCTACTAAAATAGTACAACTGAATTATTGATCCATTCATCCCCCAAAAATAGAGCTTATGTTAAAAACATTACATAAAAAACAGCTTTTAGTTTTAACATAGAACTAACAGAAATGTTATCATTGAGCCCAGGTGGTACACATGCATTTAACCTTATTTGCCACTTGATCTCTAAAAATTCAAGAAAATCATCAACAGGTCCACCCCTTGTACCCAAGTCGACCTGCTCTAATACAAAAAACTTGAAACCGTGCATGGGATATAATTTAATATGCTTAAATAAGGCGTTGGTCTCCCTATGTTTGTTAATATCATAACTGTGTTGATAGATCCATTGTCTTAAAGTGTGGACAGTCTTACCCACATAGTAACAGTCGCAACCTTTACAGGATGCAACATATACAACCCCCTTGGTGTAACAATAGTACTTTTTATGTGTAGTGATTTACCAAAATTTATAAGTTTAATAAATTCAGCATCAATCACAAATGATAACAGAAAATGACATACTTTTTTAGCAGGAAATGACATTTTTTAACAGGAAATGACATTTTTCTTATTTGACTAATTGTTGAGTAGGGCAGGCTATTTAAATCAGCATTATGTGTGTCATGTAGTTCTGAAGAAGTCAATTTTATGTACTTTTGACGAAAGCGCTAAACTCTTATCATGGTGGAATAAAACTGTTGGATTTTTATTTTTGGTGCAGTGCTCTTGGTTATTTACTCCATTCAGCTTTTTTTGGGTTTGGATATTTTTGTTTTTCTTAGTTTGTGCTTGTCATGGATGGAGGTGAAGACCCTAGCAGTACTAGCAACATTGATTTTAATGCTTTATTGTAATCTGTGACATTGCTTACTTCTTCTGTTGCCCTACTGTCCGCCAAAGTTGATTTGCTTATGAATCAACAAGGATTAGTTCACTCTCAGGGCCTTAATCATTTGCAACCAGAAAGCCCTGACAATTCTTTAATTATACCTGCACAAAGGATTATGTGTTCTAATGTTTGTCTCAATGACAAAGGCTGTGGAGCTACCAACAACATTAACAGTAACGCTACTGGATCAGATTCATCGCTGAGTGTGCGTGACGATGTAACCCCTTCATTTTCTGTTGATGACTGGCTTTGAAATGATACTGGGCTTCATGGCTGTAATGTCAATGTTAACAACAGTTGTGGGAGTCTGGATGACCAGTTTCGTTGCTTTAAGGAACTTTTATGGAAGTACAAAAAGTTACAGTTGGAAAATGAATACTTCGAGTGTTTAAGAAGGGAGAAGACCCCTGAGGGTTTAAGGACATGGAAATACCCGACTGGTTTGGTGAAAGACTAACAACTGCATAAGGAACTCAAAATGTTTTTCAACAGGCAAGGGTGTGAGTTACTTAATATTTTCATTAGTGAGAACAACAGGAAAATGGCTGGTTTACTAAAAGACATTAACAAACTTGATCTTGAAATTAAAAGGGACTTGCTTTTTGAGCATAGAATAACTGAATTTAATAATTTATTTAAAAATGTGGAAATTGATTTGGTACAGTTTAAAAACAAGAAACAGAAGAAATTGTCAAGAGATAAAACTGATTATGAAGCAGGCAGGGCTTATCCAGATTCACCTGAAGGGCAACAAGCTAGGTGGTCTGATAGGCAGGATGATTGTGATGTTATTAATGATGATGATAATGGGGTTAATTCTGAACATAACATCCCTTTAGAACCACCCCCCTGAGGAGATCTCAGTGGTTAATGAACCGGGGGGGGGGAGGGGAGCAAGGCAATGTGAGCTATGAACAATCAAACTACCAGAATCAGTGGAGGGGGGGGAGACCACAACAACAGCAACATTGAAGATGAGTGATGCCAATGTCTGCAACATTATTTCCAACTTTGGTAATGATTTTAAGGTGTACAATTACAGTAAGACCAATGTAACTGTTGAATGGGCAGAATTGTTTTCAAAAGGGCTTAATTTTGTGCCAACGTGTAAAACCGACATTGTCAATACTATTTTATAGTTAAATATCGACATTAGGAAGCTTAACTTGGCCCTTTTCTGTTCACAGGGGGGGTGACTCTATTACTAATCTCTTAGTCAATGCTAGCCCCTTTATCAGACCAAGTACATTCATTCCACCTATGCACCCATTAGTGGAAATGCTCAAATCTTTTTGTGAGAGACAATTTAGAAAAACAATCTCTCACAGGAATCATTATGTTGAATAGGATGGGACTGGCAATTTGACTAAAAAGGAAAAAAGGCTATTACATAATATATTAGAGAACAGTGACATCCAGATTATGAAGCCTGATAAGGGGGAGGACTAGTTATTATGGACGCTAGGGACTACAACAGCAGGATGACTGACCTGCTGTATAGTGATACTTATACCGAGGTCTCCATTAATGAGCTTAACATAGCTTATAGGCGTATTGATTTTGATCTAGAACAACTCTTATTAAATGAACAAATCACATTGGAGATCTTTAGATTCCTAGAGACAAAACATCCTAGGATTCCAGCCATTTTCAGAATCCCAAAAATCCACAAGAGTATCCTTAATCCCCCCTCCAGCCAATTGTGGATGCAAAAGCATCAAAAACGTTTAGTTTTGCCAAGTTCGTTGACTGTTCAGTTAAGCATGTGTTGGATGATAGGGACCTAATTATTAAAGACTCATGGGATTTCTTGTCCAAGATTAAACATGAAATGTACAACAAATGTCTTATATTGGTCACCATTGATGTGAGGGATCTCTTTTCTGTAATACCCCATGATGTAGGTATTGAATGGTTCTACGATTATTTATGTAAGCAGAACTCATTGAATCATGATACCAGTCTTACTATCAGATCCTGTATGGAGATGGTTCTGGATAATAACTTCATTTCCTTCGAGGGGCAAATATTCAAACAAGTGCAAGGGGTGGCTATGGGTGCCTGTTGTGCACCGTTGTTTGCCAACATAGTACTTGCCCAGTGGCAGGACCTGTATATTGTCAACTCTGAGTTCAAGGATATGTGGGTACTGTATGGGCGGTACCTTGGCAATTTGGTCATATTTTGACATGGTAGTGTAGTTGTATAGATTTTTTACTTATATTAACAACACCACCACTTTTCTAAAGTTCACCATGACCAAGGACCATAATATTTTGAACTACCTTGACATGACCATCAGGAAGGATTATTCCAAGGGGAGATTTACCTCACATCTTTATAGGAAACCCACATACTCCAACTCTCTTTTGAACTTTAAGAGTTGGCACCCCTTGCACCAGAAGAAATCCCTTGTGAAGGGACAATGGCCAGAATGGTATCTGAGGATATTGATTTTCTTAGAGAGTGCGACCTCCTACTTTTGACCTCCTACTTTTTTTCTGGGTTTCGATATTTTCATCTTTTAAACCATGACCGACAGAAAAGAGGTTACTCCCCTCAATTTGTTAAGGACATAACAGGTGAGGTCCAACAAAAAAAAACTAATTGGGTTTATAGAACATTACTGGACAACCCTCTGGGTCTAACAAGGCCCCTAGCAACTGAGAGAATGAACAACTATAGCAGGGCATTAGTGTTACCTTTCACTACTGATTTGTTTGACATCAAAAGCATAATTTGTGATTGTTGGAACATGTTTCGTATTGATGAGAATATCATTAATAAATTAGGTGAAACCCCCCTGGTGGTGTACAAAAAGTGTACATCTTTCAAAGGTTTAGTTGAAAGAAAAAAGGTGGCATCTGGACTAAGTGGTACTTTCAAATGTGGAAGATGCACCCAATGTTCTTTTCTGATTGATGCCGAATTTATTAAACTTAGGAATTTTGGTAAAATCACTACACATAAAAAAGTACTATTGTTACACCAGGGGGGTTGTATATGTTGCATCCTGTACAGGTTGCACCTGTTACTATGTGGGTAAGACTTCCAAGCTTTAAGACAATGGCTCTATCAACACAGTTATGATATTAACAAACATAGGGAGACCAACACCTTATTTAAGCATATTAAATTATATTCCACACTCTGTTTCAAGTTTTTTGTATTAGAGCAGGTCGACTTGGGTACAAGGGGTGGACCTGTCGATGATTTTCTTGAATTTTTAGAGCTCAAGTGGCAAATAAGGTTAAATGCATGTGTGCCACCTGGGCTCAATGATAAAATTTCTGTTAGTTCTATGTTAAAACTAAAAGCCGTTTTTTATGTAATGTTTTTAACATAAGCTCTATTTTTGGGGGATCAATTGATCAATAATTCAGTTGTATTATTCTAGTGGGGTGGTACTTTTTTAGCATGGAATGATATCTTTTTCTAACAGAAAATTACACTTTTTAGCAGGAAATGACATTTTTAACAGGAAATGACATCTTTCTTGTTTGACTAATTGTTGAATAGGGCAGGCTATTGAAATCAGCATTAAGTGTGTCATGTAGTTCTGAAGAAGTCGATTTTATGCACTTTTGAAGAAAGCGCTAAACTCTTAAAGTGGTGGAATAAAACTGTTGGATTTTTATTTTTGGTGCAGTGCTCTTGGTTATTTACTCCATTCACCTTTTTCTGGGTTTCGATATTTTCATCTTTTAAACCATGAAAGATACTCCCCGATATTCCCACCCCTACGATAGACAAATTCACAATGTTCACCTAAATATTGGTCAAAAAAGTTCATCTGCCTTGAGTACATGCCAATATTTACTCAAAACATCTCTGATCTTAAAACTATTACTCCCATAAGTAGTAATAAATCTAATATTGCCAGAATCAATAGTTGCCCTACTAGTACTGGGCCCCAACTCTAAAACACCTTCGCTTTTCACACACCTGGCCCAGGCATCAGCCTTTTTAACCAGGCCAGCATCATAGCCCCTTAGTTTAAACCCATTTTTCATATTTCCCATTTTGGACTATTGGAAATCATTCTCATCATTACAAATACATCTAAGTCTAAAAAACTGTGCCTTTGGATTATTCAAAATGGTATGTCTAGCATTGCAACTATTAGCTATTAGTAAAGAATATTTTGTGAACGGCTTACGATAGAATGTAGTAGCCATGGTTCTATCAATCAACTCTGTAACATTAATATCAAGAAAATCAATAGTGAACAACTCCAGTTTACCTATAAACTGAAAATCAAATTTGTTAGTATTCAAATAACTCACAAAGCAGTTCCACTGATTCATACTACCAGTTCAAATACACCAGCAATCATCTAAAAGCCTCCTCCATATAACCTGTTCCTTTTTAAAATGATTCGAAGCATCATAAATCAAGCTCTCTTCCAAATATTCATTGAATAGAGCTGCATAAATTGGGGCAAACATTATACATATTGCTGTACCTATAGTTTGTAAGTAACGCTAATGTACAAAAAAAACTTATTGCTTTCCAATACCAATCTTATCAATTCCAATATAAATTCATTTTTTTCAGGAGTATGTCAACCTGATCTCTCCAGCCTAAATTTAATTGCTGAGAGACATCTCTCATGTGATATACTCATATAGAGGGACTGTACACCAAGGGTACCCAAAAAGGTATCATTGGAAACCTGAATGTCATTAATAATTTTAAGAAACTCAGTAGAGTCTCTTAAGACATGCCCTTATCAAACCAAGGCTTCAATTCAATTCCAAATACATAGATAGTGGTTCCATCAATGAACCCCAACCCAAAGCTATTGGTCTACCTGGGGTGTTGACCACTGTTTTATGTATCTTAGGCAGAATGTAAAATCACTGTTGTTTAGGGATTATCTACCATTAGCTCATTCTTCAATTGTTCCGTAATTAAACCTTTGTTTTTTGATTCCATGAGAAACCCATCTATGAATTTCTTAAAATGCAATGTGGGATCCAGAGGTAACTTAAAATAAAACCTTTACCACTAACTTGTCTCTTAACCTTAATTTCATAGCAAAGAGAATCCCAGAGTAGCACCGCTCCACCCTTGTCACCTGTAGTAATAACCAAATTGGCATTAATCCCTGACTTCTTAGGGCTTCCCTTTCAAGTTTGTTCAAATTATTACCATAACTCCTAAACATGACATTCTGATTAACATGCAAGTCACACAAGACTTGTTCCTCAAAAAGTTTTACCCTAGGCTGATATGGTGGCTGAAAATGAAACTTTTTCACCTTAAACACATCTGCCAAAGCCATACTTTCTCTCATACTATAATAATATTTTAAATTCAAATTCCAACAAAACTGTTTAATATCTAAACAGGTTAAATATTGTGAAACATAAAAAGAAGGCATGAAATTCAAGCCTTTGTTCAAAATGGACCTTTCACCCACAGTGACGCTATAAGATGTTAAATTAACAATTAAATCATTTTCAGTATTATCAGAAATGACAGTCCCATTTGCATTTCCAATGCCCTCCTGAATGATTTGTAGATGTCACCCATGATGCTTTCTCCCTGCTCGTCTAAAGGGCCCACTTTGTTTCCAGGTCTTTTGTATGTAGGAGACTGAATAGGTGAATTAATATCCAAACCATTATCAAAATCAAGTTCAGTATCAGTATTGGAGGGATTAGAGGAAACGTCCAAAGTATTTGAGTCAGTATTACTAGAATCACTTACTTTCTTTAAAATAGAGCGAATCCATTTGCATTTAAGTCTACACACTGGTTTAAATATAAACACATACAGATTACCTTCAGATCATCAAAATACCATTAACTCAAAATGTATATCATTGAGATGAAAGCATCGAAATCCTAC
>NC_056733.1:493866310-493876310 GCF_019279795.1 Protopterus annectens | reverse complement strand
CCATGCAAATGAGGTGTATTTGTGATCCAGGAAACTGGAAACTAGCTGTGCAGGACTAGTGTAATCTGCAAAAATGTACTCTGCCAGCAACGGAGTAGATTTCTGCAAATTTCAAAATGGAGCCATGACAGCTCCAAATAAAGGGACGATATCATGTAGAAAGCATGCCAATGGCCAACTATAAGGCCATTGGCATGGAAATCACTTGTAAAATTTTTAAAAAATCAACTTTTATTTTTTTTTATCCGATCTCGGCTGTTTAAGCGTAGGGCAGCGGCACGCAAATGGGATCGGGGGGAAAATAAGAAAAAAAACATAAAATAAGAATTCTAACCAAAATCACTGTTTTGCTGTTATACTCAATGGCAGGCAGAAGACAACATTGTCAGTGAATAGTGGTTGCTAAGGGGGTAAGCTCAGTGTGGGACATGTAACTATGCATTAGCAGGCAATCCTATGTAAATGAGGGGAATGATACTGAATCCCAGATTTCCCCTTCATTCTAGTCAGCACCCAACAGTGTAAGAGCAGGAATAGCTTGGTGCAAGCCTAGGAGTTTGCTGACATCATAGGGGTGTGTGTCAGGCATACTGTAAGCAGATTGGAGCCCTGTGGCTCGGGTTTACTCTTAGCTTAGCAGAGCTAAGCAAGGGGGTGTGTTTGAGGCTGCCTAGCACGCTTTACTTTGCTTAAGCGGGTGTGCGCACTGCACACTGGGTTTTAATGGAGAAAAAAAAAAGTAAACAAGGAAATAGCAGCTCTGTGCACATTTGAGCACTGTGTTTGTATGGCACGCCCCCCAGGCTTAAACAGGAAGGCAATGGGAAGGGAAAACAGCAGTAGGAAGGTAATCTAGGAGAACTAGCATAGCTGACAGGTGAAATGTATCAGAATCAGCCAATTACACTGGCAGCAGATCAGCCCAGCCCAGAAAACTACTATAAACTATGCAAATACCTTCACCTTGCCATACTCTACACCACTGGTGTATACAAGCAGGAAACTTTTAACAAACAAAACAAAATGATAGGGACTGCAATAGCTATCAAACAACAACATGTGGAAGAGGCTGAGGGTAGTGAGGATGTGAATGCTGTCGACCAACCCACAGTGAGGAGACAGAGAAGAGTGTACAAACCCAGGGTAGTGTACCAGGGGCTACATGAGCTGGAGATAGTGGAGAGCTATAGGGTGGACAGGGACCTCTTACAGCAAATTCTTGAGCTGTGCCGGCCACACCTGACACACAGAACTAACAGAGCGGAACCCATCCCAGTGGATACCAAGGTATGTGTAGGCCTAAGAATTCTAGCTACAGGTACCTTGCAAAGGCCAACTGGGGATATGATGGGGATCTCACAGACATCAGCATCCAGGGTACTCCACCAGTTCCTGGATGCCATGTCAGCACATGCCGGTTAGCACCTATATTTCCCCAATACCCGTGAGGCGATGGCCAGCAATATGCAACTGTTCCACCAAATAGCAGAATACCCTGAGGTAGTGGGTGGGTGCTATAGACTGCATGCACATACACATCAATGCACCACCCGGTGAGTGAGGTAGGGTCTACATCAAATGCAAGGGCTTCCCCTCTATCAACTGCCAGGTCGTATGCAATGCCCAGGGCATAATAATGAATGTGTGAGCTGGCTGCCCTGGAAGCTATGATGATTCCCACATCTGGCACCTGATGCAGCTGTACCAGAGATTTGCCAATGGGGATATCCCTTACGGTCACCTAGTGGGGGATGCTGGTTATGCAATGGAGCCATGGCTGATGACACTCATCAGAAATGCACACATACCCAAACAAGAACTCCATAATGAGGCACATGCACAGACCAGAATTATAATAGAGCATGTGTTTGGGATGCTCAAGTCACGGTTCCGGTGCCTGGACACATCTGCTAGAGCCTTGCAGTAATCACCAGCTATATGTACCCAAATTGTCATTATATGTGCTATGCTACACAATATGATCCTGTGGAAACAGCTGCAGCAGGAACAGCATGGGGCAGGGCCACATAGCCCCCCACCATTGCCAAGGCCTGCACAGGTACAGAGTGACTTGGAGGAGGAACAACCTGAGCCTTTCCCAGTAGGCAGAATGAGGCGTGCCTAGTATGCCCTGGCCTTGGAAAAGAGGAAATGCATAGCACATACACTGACACAGGAGGGACCCAGGGAATGACACCTCTCTCTGACTCGCACATACAGTAAAAGGGATGCCAGACATGACACTACCTGTGCCCAGCCATGTGTAGGGAGTGTACTATGAGCATTTGACATAGGCAACCCTGCAGTACCACCCTCAATACTGTCACACCCACAAGGTAAGTCACTCAACCTACCAATTGCCGAACGGAGTAGTATGTATTGTTACCTGTATTTATGATATGGATGTGAACATGCAAGGGAATTGGGTGGATGAATGGTATGCCAGCAGATAGTAGACACCTATAGTGGCACCAGGAGATCTGTAACAAATACTGGTGTCACCACAGTAGCCAGTACTACACAGGGTGACAAAACCCACTGCAGGAAATGTGCTGGGCCACATGTGTATCCATATGACACACACATGCCAGTCAGGGAGGTTCACATACCCAACAACAGTCTCTGCCAGCAGGACAGCTGTAGACAAACACAAACAAAGGCTGTGTTATGGCCTCTGAATGATGCCTATGGGTACCCCAGACCTACACAAACAGACTACATCAGGTCAGACAGTGGGATGTTAGTTCTGAAGGGTAGGAAGTCAGAAACTAATAAGTAGGTCAATCAAAACTAAGAACGGTAGTACACTGATATGCCTTTAGTCAGCATATTAGGTTAGAATACAGAATGAAATGGAGTACCTGACATACCAGTGCAGTCATAGCAAATGTGTACAAGTATTAGGTGTGCCCCCCCATCCTATGTAGAAATGTAGAAATAGTTAGGTGTGCCCCCCATGCCTGTGCAGAAATGTATAAATAGTCAGGTGTGCCCCCCAAACCTGTGTAGAAATGTATAAATAGTCACGTGTGTCCCCCCACTTCTGTGTATAAATGTAGAAACAGTCAGGTGTGCCCCCCATCCTATGCAGAAATGTAATAACAGTCAGGTGTGCCCCACAATCCTGTGTAGAAATGTAGAAAGAGTCAGGTGTGCCCCCCAAACTTGTGTAGAAATGTAGAAGTAGTCAGGTGTGTCCCTTCACTTCTGTGTATAAATGTAGAAACAGTCAGGTGTGCCCCCCATCCTATGTAGAAATGTAATAACAGTCAGGTGTGCCCCCACCAATTCTGTGTAGAAATGTAGAAACAGTCAGGTGTGTCTCCCAAACCTGTGTAGAAATGTAGAAACAGTCAGGTGCCCCCCCCCAAACCTGTGTAGAAATGTAGAAATAGTCAGGTGTGCCCCCACTTCTGTGTAGAAATGTAGAAACAGCCAGGTGTGCCCCCCAAATCCTGTATAGAAATGTAGAAACAGTCAGGTGTGCTCCCCCAAACCTTACTTAGAAATGTAGTAACAGTCAGGTGTGCCCCCACAAACCTATTTAGAAATGTAGTAATGGTCTAGTGTACCCCCCAATCCAATGTACACACATCGTAACAGTCAGGTGTGCCCCCAACAACCCTATGTAGAAATGTAGTAGCATGTATGTGTATGTATGAGTCATTACAAAAAAATCAACATTTAAATAGGAGAATATAAAATCACATGCTTCAGCCCATCCCACTTCCTAATTAACAATCAAAACTAAAAGTAATATACAACTCCTACAGGTCTATATAAAAAATACTAAAAAGAAGACAGAAATCTTACTTTACATAAAAACTCTTCTGTTTAGAATAAAACATAAAAATTATTAATAACTTATACAAACATTATATAAGTATTTAATATATCTATACACAATAAATAAGTCACTGTTTGTAATGAGGAAAGGATAGTATATCTAGCTACGTGTACCTTATGTACATTGTTCTATGTGGGCAAAACGATCAGAAAACTAAGAGAGAGAATAGTGGAGCATAAATCTGAAGTAAGAAGAAAAGTATTGACAAATGCTCTGAGTAAGCATGCCATGGAAAAAGGTGAAAGACATATATTTAAATTTAGGGTATTATGTAAAATGGCAGTGAGTTTAAGGAAAGGTGACATTAACAATTTTTTGGAGTGGATTATTAGGCTACAGGCGGATGTATCCCCTGGCTTAAATAATGTGGTTAGTTTAAAGCCAGTATTAGTTAAAAGGCAGAGAGAGAGGCTTTAATAGGTTATGACAAGTTTCTAGAACCTGATGTAGTACACCATAGGATGTTAAATGCTACCAGTGACTTATTTATTGTGTATAGATATATTAAATACTTATATAATGTTTGTATAAGTTATTAATATTTTTTATGTTTTATTCTAAACAGAAGAGTTTTTATGTAAAGTAAGATTTCTGTCTTCTTTTTAGTATTTTTATATAGACCTCTAGGAGTTGTATATTACTTTTAGTTTTGATTGTTAATTAGGAAGTGGGATGGGCTGAAGCATGTGATTTTATATTCTCCTATTTAATTGTTGATTTTTTTGTATTAACTCATACTGATGAAGGGTGTAGACCTGAAAGCTTTACCTAATAAAGTTCTTGGTGTGGTATCGTGGTTCAGTTGAATTATAGCAGTAACACCTACTGTTGTTTCTACTTGGATATATTTGGTGTATACTGCAGGCACCTGGTTATTAAGGAGAGCTTCAGCCTGTGGTGGTTGTGGTGTTTGCTCGGAGAACTTTTGCTGTCTATTCCTGGTGACTGCGTTCATTGGAATATGGAGACTGAAGTAAGAGAATCCAGTAATTCTGTTAAGAATTTGTTGCGGCTGCATGAGAATCCACTATTAAAAATGGTATATGAAGCAGTCCCTGAGCAACTGACTGTAGACGTAAAGGTGAAAGAGTTTAAGGAACAATTGTTATCTCTGGAGAAGAAAATGCAAACTTACAAACATCTGCAGTGGCAGAGACTGAGTTTTCAGGCATATCTTGAATTGGGTATTGTGCCGAGAGGTTTAAGAATACTAAAGATGCCCTCTTATGGCAATACCTATAATGACTTACTGATGCAATGGCAACAATTAAACCTTAAGCTAAGTGCTGATTATATGAAATTGATGAACACATTTTTTGAGCCTATAGAAAGTAAGCTCATAGAAGAAATTGAACAGCTTGAAAGTACTATTACTAGTTTACCTTGTTTTAATGATTCGGTGGGGCTATATCAGAGTTTCCTAACCCGAATGCATGCGTTGGACTCAAAATTACAGCAAAGGAAAAGAAATAAATTACATAGAGATATGGCCGATTTTAAGCAGAATCGAATTTTTTCTTGGCCAAGAGAAGAAGGTAATGTAGCAACTTTTAATAAGAAAACATCGGCTACCATGGCTAAAAAAACGGGTCCATTGGATCAACTTGATGTATTTGAGGAACAGAAGAAAGAAGTAACCTCTGTTATACATCATAGTACTGAGCATGTAAAATCTCTTTCCAGATCGGTTTCCTTATCTGAAAATGGCAATGTATCTTTAAGTGAAGAGGAGGGCGTGGCACAAAGTCTAACTTCCAGTAATGGCGGGTCCGAGGCTATGAAGGAAGGTGCTATACGTCCCAAAATAAGGGAAGGTATGGCATCTAGTACGACAAGCTTGAATAAAAAAGCCTTGCAAAGGGAGATAACTTCTTTTTCTCCTTTTTTGCTAAAGCAACCGTTGAAGGTTGCTTCGCAAGTACAGTCGAAAGAGTTTTGCTTGCAGTATCAACAGCAACAGCAGCAGACAGTCCTAGGGAAGAGGAAGAACAACAGTCCGTTGGTGCACAACAAGCTGGTCAAGCAATAGTTAAACCAAATAAAGGTACTGTAAACCTCTCTAAGGTTCTATTGACAGAAGCGCAACTATTATTGTTGAGTAAAGGCTTAAAATTCATTCCGAATGCAAGGGATGACATTGTACAAGCAATTATAGACCTGACAATGTTTGTGCGTTTGGTTGGTCTCAAAATGATTTTTAAGAATGATATGTATAAGCCAGTTTGTAGAAAGTTAAGTGTCTTCATGCCAGTATTATGCCCTATTTTAAATGCATTTTCCAATATTGTTGAACGTGAATTACGACTTTACTATAATAGTAGTGCTGCTCGTAAAAGGTTTTATAACATAACTTTTGCTGAACACTTGGCCTTGAGGGAATTACAAGCATGTGATACTACAGTAATGAAGCAAGCTGACAAAGGGGGAGCAATTGTGGTAATGGAGAAGGATGAATACTTTGAAAACTTTAAACTGTTATTGAATGATTTAAATACATTTAGGAAAATTTCCCTTGAGGAAGTTCAGCAAATAGTAACTGAAGTTAATATGGCTGTCTATGAGCTTCAAATTAATGATGATTTGAGTGTGTAATTATTTAATTATTTGACTGTTCCTTGCCTCAGAACACCTCAAATATATGGTATCCCAAAAATACATAAAAATATCACCAACCCACCCTTGAGACCTATTGTCTCGGGTGGGGGATGGGTGACAGAACCAATTTCCAAATATTTACAAAATGTTTTGGGGAAATACTTGGATATCTGTCCCACTGTGTTAAAGGATACGAATGATTTCTTAGGTAGTCTTTATAAATGGCAGTTGAGTAATAATGTGGCTGAATATATTATGGTTACTATGGATATCACTTCACTTTTCACTGTCATTCCCAATGATTATGGGGTTAACGCTATACGTGATTTTTTGAATAAGGAGGTGAGGATGGTTGGAAGAGACATTGAGACCATCTGTTCTCTTTTGGAAGTAGTTCTGTTACACAATGTTTTTATTTTTGATGCACAACCTTTTCTGCAGCTTACATGTGTGGCAATGGGTACTCCCATTGCCAACATGTATGCTAACCTTGTGCTTTATGAGTGGGAGAAGAAAGTTATATTTGATGAAAGTAGTTACTCAAATGAGAAAATGTTGTTCTATAAAAGATTTGTGGATGATTGTTTTATGATACGGAAAGGGTCCCTATTGGAATTGGAAGCTTATATACAATACCTCAATAGCTCAACTGACTTTCTAAAGTTTAAAATGGAGGCTTCAGTTAGTAGTACGAATTTCTTGGATGTAATGTTGTTTAAGGTTAATAGCAGATTAGAATCTAAGGTGTTCAGAAAAGAGGTAGATGCTTTGAGGTATGTGAATAGAGACAGTATGCATGCTCCACATATTTTTAAAGGAATAATTAAAGCACAATTTATAAGACTGAGTAAGCTGAATACAGTTGAGAATGTTTTTTCTGAATAGGTAGAAATTATGTCATTAGAGTTTGAGAGAAGTGGTTATTCTAAACATTTGATAAATAAGATAAGGGAGGAAGTAATAGAGGGCAGACAGATTAATTATAGACCAATATTGGTGGTTGGTAATGAGAAAACAAATGATGGTTCACTTGCAGTTGTTGAAACTTTGAGGTATATGACAACTTGCAATTTAAATACACGGAGTATATGTAATATAATAAAAAGGAATTGGCCAATTTTATTGGCTATGCCTGAGATAAAATCAATTGTAGGTGATAAACCAAGGTTTGCTTACTGGAGCTGTGAAGCTCTGAAGCAGAAAATATGATATAAAGACTTTCAGGTTAAAACTAAAAGAAAAAAATGAATTAGAAGGGATGATTAAATGTTATAGTTGTTCCTGTTGCAATGATTTATATGAAGGAGACACTAAATTTCAACATTCAATAACAGGAGAAGTCTTTGCTATAAAAACATTAACTGCTTGTAATGAGGAAAGGATAGTGTATCTAGCTACGTGTACCTTATGTACATCATTCTATGTAGGCAAAACGATCAGAAAACTAAGAGAGAGAATAGTGGAGCATAAATCTGAAGTAAGAAGAAAAGTATTGACAAATGCTCTGAGTAAGCATGCCATGGAAAAAGGTGAAAGACATGTATTTAAATTTAGGGTATTAAGTAAAATGGCAGTGAGTTTAAGGAAAGGTGACATTAACCATTTTTTGGAGTGGATTATTAGGCTACAGGCGGATGTATCCCCTGGCTTAAATAATGCGGTTAGTTTAAAACCAGTATTAGTTAAAAGGCAGAGAGAGAGGCTTTAATAGGTTATGACAAGTTTCTAGAACCTGATGTAGTACACCATAGGATGTTAGATGCTACCAGTGACTTGTTTACTGTGTATAGATATATTAAATACTTATATAATGTTTGTATAAGTTATTAATAATTTTTATGTTTTATTCTAAACAGAAGAGTTTTTATGTAAAGTAAGATTCCTGTCTTCTTTTTAATATTTTTTATATAGACCTCTTGGAGTTGTATATTACTTTTAGTTTTGATTGTTAATTAGGAAGTGGGATGGGCTGAAGCATGTGATTTTATATTCTCCTTTTTAAATGTTGATTTTTTTTGTAATGACTCATACTGATGAAGGGTGTAGACCCGAAAGCTTTATCTAATAAAATTCTTGGTGTGGTATTGTGGTTCAGTTGAATTATAGCAGTAACACCTACTGTTGTTTTTATGTGTATGTATAATACCAGTGGAGCACAGGTGCCCAGTGGTGGCCAAGATAGCAGGATAGATTGTAATATTTGCACAATATGCAGGTATGTGTGTGTTAGGTTGGTGTGTGTTTCATATTGTGTGAGAGTGGTCAGTATGTATGCATGTTGAGGTATGACCTGGTGGCCATTGCCCACTACTTCTGATGACAATGCCAAGTCCTCACAACTGCAGTGTCAAAGACAATTCCCATCAGCATAACACATGCTAGCAGTAAGACATTGTAAATGTATGGTGGTAATATGTGTCACCATCTGAAAGACTGACAGGGCTTGGCTGTTGGGCTAGATGTACAAGCATTTCACAGAGGAAAGTACCCCAGACATATAGTATATATTGTGTAACTGTGAAATGGACACACTCTTGGAATTGTACAAACAGGTATGCATCACATTATCTGGACCTTTAGTAAGGGATACCAGAGCTGTCTGCCTGAACACTTGCAGGTCACAAAGGAGGTAGGACTGATGTATTGGGAAACAGCTGATATAACTGCATATGCCAGCATAACTGGAATGACCCATGCATATGTGTGTGTCAGATGCAAGTAGTGTCCATAGCACAAATGCACCCAGCTCATCCAAACACCACCCACAGGAACCTCTTTGATCGTATCCCTGCCATGGGGAATGGGTACAATATGACCCCACCTGTATATGGCAATAGCGAAAGAATGCAGCATGCAGTGAAGGTGTCCCATGCAGGTGTGTCCCTAGCTATAGGTAGCTCCCTACCAGCATTCACACCACCTGATCAAGACTGATAGATGGTATTGGCATGAACACCTAACGCACCTACCCAGTCACCCCAGGGTGATATACTGTATGGCCATCTGAGACTGTAAGACCGACAGAATGCAATGGCCTGCCACATCTGGCCTGCATCAACACCAAATGACCCACAGGCCTCTGCCAAAGGCCTGTGTCTCACACAAACTGCCAATGCTTGTTATATCATGGGCACCCAAATAACAACATAACACACTCCACATAAGCCATATGCAAGGCCATGTGGACAAACCACAGTAACATGTCCACCATGTCCCACTGCATGAACTGTAGAACAATACCAAAACACTGCTGTTTTGGGGTGATAACCTTATGGAAACTATCAGACAATGTATGCATAATGTATGGAAGAGGATACAATAGCAGATGGAGGGTTGGGAGCATCAGCAACATGGAATGTGCAAGGTCCAACACAAAGCAGTGTGCACACACTATGCCTGGCTGCAAACACATGCATGAGTGGTGACATAATTTCCTATACACCACAATAAGGGTAACATCCTGACTCATGGCCCCTCTGGGTAACCTGTGTGAATCTGTACAGCTGTGAGATATTGCCACAGCAAGATAAGGCCATACTGTAATGTCGATGGATGTAC
>NC_056733.1:493858810-493863810 GCF_019279795.1 Protopterus annectens | reverse complement strand
AAATGCCCTTCTTTGGCAAGTCTGCTGATGTCATTTACTGTGAAATACACCTTTGGGAAAGGTGTATCCCAGTAATCTCTGTGGGTGTCCTATAACTGTGTACTGCTGTTATGTGATAAACTAGTTTTTAGGAGTTCTAATCCCAGACATGGCAACTGTGTGTGTATGTGTGTGTGTGTGTGTGTGTGTGTGTGTGTGTGTGTGTGTGTGTGTGTGTGTGTGTGTGTGCACGTGTGTGTGTGTGTTTGTGTCTGTCTGTGTATGGAGCACTGCATTTTAGGCTAGTTACACTCACTACAATTCAAATGCCCTACTTTGGAAAGCCTGCTGATGTCATTCACTGTGAAATACACTATTGGGGAAGGAGTACTCCAGTAATCTCCATGGCACGTCCTATAACTGTGTAGTGCTGTAGTGTAATAAACTAATTAGGTAGGAGTTCTAATCCCAGACATGGCAGGTGTGTGTTGGTGTTTGTCATTCATAGCCTGTGTGGAGGTGGCTTTGAGTGTGTAACAACTGGACTCATTGTGGAGTGGGTTTTGCAAATGTCTTATCTTATATGGTGTCCCTAGTATATGACACAATGCCCACCTTTCAGGGATAACAGATGTGAAATAGCCGAGAGGCTGGGGTGCAAATCCATACCCCTACATGTGACATCAAGGCCTGGTGAACAAAGATAGCAACCCTTGTATTACCCAGAGAACACACTCAATCCATGTCTCATACACACACACGCACACACACATTTGCCTAGGCAACAACAGCTATGTTGGTAGTACCCTGCATATTGCCCACTGATAGTAACCATGGTGTGATTGCAGTGAGCTACAGAGGGCAAAACATCCTGTCCATCAGGCCAGTAGGCACGTACATGCAGACAGTGCACCTTCCCTATGTTCCCCACTGGACACCTGCAACACCTGTGGTGCCATCAAATGTGACCCACAAAGGACATACCATGCCTTAAACACATGCCCTGTATGGACAGATGCCACTGATGCCAGGGAATATCTGTATCAAACTATCAATGTAGGTGCAGGGTCAATCTGCTGTCTATTATCAGTTCCCACCACATGAGGCCAGGACAGCACATCTGATGATAACAATCTGTGTACACAACATGGGCCAGACACCCCAGGTACAGTTCCACATGTCACTGTACATGATTGCGGGATGTGTACATATCCCAGATACCGTCCATGTCATGGATTAAGTAACACATATATGGGACGCAGTGGAGAGCAATGGCCAAACACAATAGTTACGCAGGTGACTGGATGGTGGATGCAATACCCACCTGTGTGAGCCAATACAGACACTACACCCCTGAGACACACTGCAGACCATTGTCATGTGGCCTGATGCCAAGGTATACCCGTCATCTATCCTTGTTTAGCTATCTGGCACAGTCAACCACTACACACCCATGAAGCAATGCACCCATGTATGTCAGAACTGGCACCCTGCATCTATGTGTGTGGTGTATGATGCCTATGACAACATTCACACTCACTACAACCCCCATTGGCATACTGAAGCATGCTGTCTGACACATCCACATACCCTTTGTCCATATAACCTCCAGATAGGCTAGGCTGCTGATGTAATTCACTGTGAAATACACCTTTGGGAATTGCTGTAGTGTGATAAACTAGTTAGGTAGGAGTTCTAATCACAGACATGGCAACTGTGTGTGTGTGTGTGTGTGTGTGTGTGTGTGTGTGTGTGTGTGTGTGTGTGTGTGTGTGTCCATGTCTGTGTAGAAAACAATGCATTTTAGGCTAGTCACACACACTACATTTCAAATGCCCTACTATGGAAAGGCTGCTGATGCCATTAACTGTGAAATACACCTTTGGGAAAGATGTAGCCCAGTAAGCTTCATGACGCATCCTATAACTGCATACCGCTGTAGTGTGATAAACTAGTTAGGTAGGAGTTCCAATTTCAGACATAGCGAGTGTGTGTGTGTGTGTGTGTGTGTGTGTGTGTGTGTGTGTGTGTGTGTGTGTGTGTGTGTGTGTATGTGTGTGTGCGTGTGTGCATGTGTGCGTGTGTGCGTGTGCGTGCGTGCGTGTGTGTGTGTGTGTGTGTGTGTGTGTGTGTGTGTGCATGTGTGTGTCCCTGTCTGTGTAGGCAACAATGCATTTTAGGCTAGTCACACTCATTACAATTCAAATGCCCTTCTTTGGCAAGTCTGCTGATGTCATTTACTGTGAAATACACATTTGGGAAAGGTGTAGCCCAGTAATCTCTGTGGGTGTCCTATAACTGTGTACTGCTGTTATGTGATAAACTAGTTTTTAGGAGTTCTAATCCCAGACATGGCAACTGTGTGTGTATGTGTGTGTGTGTGTGTGTGTGTGTGTTTGTGTGTGTGTGTGCACTTGTGTGTGTGTGTTTGTGTCTGTCTGTGTATGGAGCACTGCATTTTAGGCTAGTTACACTCACTACAATTCAAATGCCCTACTTTGGAAAGCCTGCTGATGTCATTCACTGTGAAATACACTATTGGGGAAGGAGTACTCCAGTAATCTCCATGTCACGTCCTATAACTGTGTAGTGCTGTAGTGTAATAAACTAATTAGGTAGGAGTTCTAATCCCAGACATGGCAGGTGTGTGTTGGTGTTTGTCATTCATATCCTGTGTGGAGGTGGCTTTGAGTGTGTAACAACTGGACTCATTGTGGAGTGGGTTTTGCAAATGTCTTATCTTATATGGTGTCCCTAGTATATGACACAATGCCCACCTTT
Source organism: Protopterus annectens (assembly GCF_019279795.1). Taxonomy (NCBI): domain Eukaryota; kingdom Metazoa; phylum Chordata; order Ceratodontiformes; family Protopteridae; genus Protopterus; species Protopterus annectens. The sequence goes on along the minus strand of NC_056733.1, from coordinate 493,861,050 downwards.
CAGGGATAACAGATGTGAAATAGCCGAGAGGCTGGGGTGCAAATCCATACCCCTACATGTGACATCAAGGCCTGGTGAACAAAGATAGCAACCCTTGTATTACCCAGAGAACACACTCAATCCATGTCTCATACACACACACGCACACACACATTTGCCTAGGCAACAACAGCTATGTTGGTAGTACCCTGCATATTGCCCACTGATAGTAACCATGGTGTGATTGCAGTGAGCTACAGAGGGCAAAACATCCTGTCCATCAGGCCAGTAGGCACGTACATGCAGACAGTGCACCTTCCTATGTTCCCCACTGGACACCTGCAACACCTGTGGTGCCATCAAATGTGACCCACAAAGGACATACCATGCCTTAAACACATGCCCTGTATGGACAGATGCCACTGATGCCAGGGAATATCTGTATCAAACTATCAATGTAGGTGCAGGGTCAATCTGCTGTCTATTATCAGTTCCCACCACATGAGGCCAGGACAGCACATCTGATGATAACAATCTGTGTACACAACATGGGCCAGACACCCCAGGTACAGTTCCACATGTCACTGTACATGATTGCGGGATGTGTACATATCCCAGATACCGTCCATGTCATGGATTAAGTAACACATATATGGGACGCAGTGGAGAGCAATGGCCAAACACAATAGTTACCCAGGTGACTGGATGGTGGATGCAATACCCACCTGTGTGAGCCAATACAGACACTACACTCCTGAGACACACTGCAGACCATTGTCATGTGGCCTGATGCCAAGGTATACCCGTCATCTATCCTTGTTTAGCTATCTGGCACAGTCAACCACTACACACCCATGAAGCAATACACCCATGTATGTCAGAACTGGCACCCTGCATCTATGTGTGTGGTGTATGATGCCTATGACAACATTCACACTCACTACAACCCCCATTGGCATACTGAAGCATGCTGTCTGACACATCCACATAACCTTTGTCCATATAACCTCCAGATAACCCCTGTGGTGCATGTGATACTTGCACAATACTGTACTGTGGCAATCTAACTAATGAGGAGTTGTATTTCTGACCCTGGCAAGTGTGTCAATGTGTGTGGGTCCCCGAGAGAGTGTGGCTGTGTTGACGCTGACACCTGTTCATGTGGACAGGCACATGTACTACACCTATCATATACCTACCATATCACTGTTGCAGATGTCACTCACCATTACATATACATTTGGAGGGCTCCTCAAAATGTAACCTATGTGGCACATCCAATAACTGCATAGACATGTGATAGCAATACATAGTCAGGGGTTTAATACCCTGTACTGGTAGATGTGTGACACAAACATGCTTCAATTTTACTCTCTCACCCCTCCCTGACCTATCTTTGCCTCTGTCTGCCTCTCTCAGTCCCTCTATGATGGTTGTGGAGACTTACACCTGCTTTGATTATGCAGCAGCATGTGTATTGTAAGTGATGCTCATGATCAGCTGATGGTGTCTATGTGAATTGCAGCCCTCCTCTAGCTGATTGCATCTGTAATAGCTGTGGTAACATTCCCATAGCCAATTGCATGGAAACACACTCTAATATCTAGGAACATCATATTGTGTTAGGCCTTTTCATTCACTGTGAGTAGGACCTAGATCTGTTGTTTGGCAAACAGCATTACAGATGGATTGGGGATTTACCTCTAACAACATACACTGTGGAAACAGGCCAACACACATGAGGGGGATGTGCCTGACATGACTACAGAATGTAAGTGCTGCTATACTGCATTTGGAGTAATGTTGGTTTAACAGGGTGTGTGTGGATATGGCTGTCTTGCATTTTTTAATACCTGTCACATCATTGTTATGTTTATGAAGAATCCCCCAACTGTAGGGCCATCTGCAGACTGGGAAGTGTGTGGTGCCTTTTGATTCTTGTGTTACCCACAAAGCACCTATCTGTGAACTGCAGAAACATAGTGTGAGGATTGCAGTCAGTACATAGTGACATCCATGAGAGTTACTGACTTCATATCCCTCATTGGACATATGTTGCAACATACTCTTTTACAACAGTATATGTATGAGATTATCACAGCAACATGTCAATATTGGCCCTGTGTTTGTGCCTCCAGCCACATCTCTGTCAACCTTTGTATATATGTCATGCAGTAAGAGGAGCATATGTTCTGTACACCATATTTATTTCCATCATATCTGATTACAAGCCAGTGAGATATCAGACTGCTACACATGTT